>NC_139001.1:108607732-108627732 GCF_964374135.1 Grampus griseus
TGTGCCTTTCCCTTATCCCTGAGCTAACTGTTAGGCTAAAAATAAATATGTAACAGAGAGCATTTTTTATAGTATATTAAGATCTGAGATCTCATTCATTCATTCACTCACTCACTCACTCATTAAACATAGATAAGCCATTTATTTTCATTAGCAATAATTATGAGTCTTACGAAGACCAGTCAATCATGGATCCTGCAGTCAGATAGCCTGTAGTCTGTCTGGAGAGGTAAAGGACGTAAACAAAATAATATAAATACAACAGAGAATGAGATTAATGAAGATAAAGCGTGTAAAATGAAATGAAGGTGTTTGAGAAAAAACTATTTCAAACTGAAAGGATCTGTGTGTTACAGATCCTTGGAAGGAGAGCCAATTGCATGAATGACAGTACAATGTTAAAGTGAAGAGTGAGACATTTATTTCAATTGATGGGGAATTTGAGAGAGAAACTTAAGAAATCCAAAGAAGTGTGTTGTCCTCTGCCTTTTCCTTAAGAGGCAACGCAGTGACTCTCCTTTGGGGTGTGGACTAAGAATGCTGCCTGAAATATCAGTAAGAAAAGGATGCTGCAGTCATCAGACACTACAGCCACCCACAACGATGCACGCTGAGGAGACTCAGGATGGGAAAGAACAGGATGCTGGCCCCAGATAGCTGAGGTGCCTATCAAAGGAATGAGATCAGTGAGCCCAGACTCTTACATCTTCCTGTACATAGAAAAGCGCTAAATTCATTAACTGGATATGTCTGGTTTTCTTTAATTAACAGTAATCTTTTGATGTTCCTACTACCTGGTCTCTGTTGCAAAAATGCCTGTATATCCTGGCTCCCCCCTTATCTCTTCAGAGCAATCCCTCAGAACATCTGAGAGGCTGTGTCCTGGGCCTAAGTCCTCAGAATGCCCTCCAAATAAAACATAATTCTCCACTTTTATGTTGTGCATTTTTTTCAGTCGACAGGGGCGTCACTCCCTTCCCCCATGGCTGGGTCAGCAAGGCCCCAATTCTCCTAGAAGACTTCAAGGTCAAGACTAGGATGGAGAGAGGAGGTGTAGTCTGAAAACAGACCCCGCCCTCAGTACCTTAATATATCTCCTTACAGAAACATCCCAGAAAAAAATCCCCTGTGTTTTTTTAAAACTCTGAAATAAGACTATCAAATCACCCCCCAAAAACCCCAAGATAACAGATTCCTGCCACCTTGACATAACTTTTAAATATTGAAACAACTTCTTCATAAGATAAATGCATTTTATAAGTTTAATTTCTGGGCAAATATATAAATAAAACCCCATGTGTTTTTGTGAAATGGCATGCGATATATAACCTTAAAAATAACAACAAATCACAACATCTCTAAGAACAAACAAATAAATACGGATGCTACATTAGCGGCCCCCAATGAGGACAGACAGATAAATAAAACAGTAGACTAACAAAAGTGGTAGGAAAAGCATGCACTGATTTTTTTTGCTTCTGGTTAGATATGTCTGGTTAAGAAGCATTTGCATTGTAGGGACTTCCCTGGTGGCGCAGTGGTTAAGAATCCACCTACCAATGCAGGGAACACGGGTTCGAGCCCTGGTCCAGGAAGATCCCACATGCCTCGGAGCCACTAAGCCCATGCCCCACAGCTACTGAGCCTGCACTCTAGAGCTCACGAGCCACAACCACTGAAGCCCACGCACCTAGAGCCCGTGCTCCACAGCAAGAGAAGCCACCACAGTGGAAAGCACGTGCACCGCAAAGAAGAGTGGCCCCGCTTGCCACAACGAGAGAAAGCCTGCATGCAAGCAACAAAGACCCAACGCAGCCAAAAATAAATAAATAAAATAAATTAAGTAATAAAAAGAAAGTTAAAAAAAAAAGAAGCATTTGCACTGTAAATACTCTTGTTTCTGCACTGAGTGTCTGCTTCTTGCCACCGTGGAGCTTCTTTGCTCACCTGTATACTGGGGCTAAGGTGAATACATCCACCTCTTTTTTTACCTGCCTTGTCCTGTTGAATAATTCACTGCTTGGTGCAGGAATTTCCAGGGGCTGCAGCTAGCACAGAGCTGGGAGCTGGGAGGGAGTAGTAAAGCCCAGAAGTGCCAATGTTTTGCCTTTAATTACAGCTCCTGCCCAGCGCTGATCCCAGGCCCCAGCCAGGGGAGTAGCCACTCCTCAGTATTCTACATAAACACAGACAGCCCTACAAGCCTCAGAGCTGGCTTCCCCATCCCTCCCCCACCCCCTCCCTGACTCCCCATGTTCCTGGCAGCTCTCGTGTAGTGTGAAATGTCTTATAAATAAGAACAATTTATGGGGAATCATGTTGACAGACGGAAAGGCTGTCAAAAGCAACAACAACAACAAAAATCGTGCAGGGTATGTCAAGTACCCAGCATCACTGACTGGCTATACAGAATGGAAAGAGTTTTCAGTGCAATTTGGGAATGCGTATTTTACGTGTTCAGTTAAACGCATGAGGATGCACTCAAATGTCCGCATCTCTCACCTGGACAGGTCAATCAGAGAGGGGTCAGATGCCTCTTTCAGACACTTGGGCACCAGAGTTTAAAGTCACACTTCCGCAAACGAGCGTTCGCCATGAGCTGGCCGAGTGCCAAGCCCCGTACTGGAGATGCCGCGATGAGTCACCCACAGCCCTCTCCTCAAGAACTTCACAGCCTAATGGGCAAGAGACAAATAAATAGTTAAGCACCAAACACCGGAGTACAGTGTAGGGACAGAGGAATGTAGGGGAGGTCTGGGGGTCACAGTGGAATCACAGAGAGTGGGGGGACAGAGGGGGTGGCAACCGTGACAGCCCGGAGATGAATGACCTGAGTGGGGGAGAAGGAAGGGCACAGGCTCTGCAGTGCGGTTGGAGCCCAGAGCTCAAGGCAGGAAGAGAAGAGGAGGAAACTGAGAGGCAAATTAGAGGCCAGATCTTGGGCAGCCTCTGATGCCAAGCTAGTGACTGCAGGGAACACCCAAAGCAAAGCAGAAATCAGAAGAGCCTGACTCACAGACACC
The DNA here is from genome assembly GCF_964374135.1 of Grampus griseus. Taxonomy (NCBI): domain Eukaryota; kingdom Metazoa; phylum Chordata; class Mammalia; order Artiodactyla; family Delphinidae; genus Grampus; species Grampus griseus. Next base: position 108,610,756 of record NC_139001.1, read on the forward strand.
TATGATCATGGCATCCCTAGAAAAGAAGTAGGTGAGCAGCCTGCTAAGTGCTGACTTGATCTGTGTAAGCATAAGAACTCAGCAAATCAACTATACTCCAATAATTTTTTTTAAAGTGAATGGGTTCAAAGAGGGACAGTGGCTAAAGGGCCTCCTGTCACTTGGGCAGAATTATTATCTCTGCAGCTGCCACCCTTCAGAGTTCTATCACAGCACCAACTCTTGGTAATACATGGGCTTGAATAAAGAATAGAAAAAGTGTCTGTAAAAAAAAAAAAAGAAAGAAAGAAAAGAACTCTAGATCTACTAATCAAAGTCTGCCTTGAATGACCCACACAGAAAACCTCCCCCACCACAATCAACCAACACCCAGGCAAGCCAGAACTCCTTGAACGAAGCAGAATTTGGGTGCCCTTGAGGAAGGATTCCTCTATCCTGCCAAAAATGTATATTGTTCATCTCTTTCCCCAGCCTCCCCCAAGGAACCTATGGCCATTTACCAGGGTGATTGTGAACTGGGGAAAGGAAATAATCAGATTTTTGGGGACTTACTGGACACTGGTTCTAAGCTAACACTCATTCCAGGAGACCCAGAATGTCACTGCTACCAGTCAGAGTAGCCACTTATGAAGGTCAAGTGAACAATGGACCTTGTCTGAGTGCCAAGCCCTGTACTGCTCAGGTCCATCTCACAATGAGCACAGTGTGTCTACAACCTTATCCTATGGTTATTTCCCCAGTTCCAGAATACAAAATTGGAATAGACATACCCAGGGTCTGACAGAATTCCCACATTGGTTCCCTGACCGATGGAGTGGGGGTTGTTATCATGGGAGAGACCAAATGGAAGCCACTAAAACTGCCTCTACCCAGGAAAACAGTACACCAAAAGCAACGCCTCATTCCTCGAGGGATTGCAGAGATTAGTGCCACCAGCAGGGACTTGAAAGATGCTGTGGGTGGTAATTCCCATCCCATCCCCAGTCAGCTCTCCTATGAGGCCTGTGCAGAAGGCAGCTGGATCTCGGAGCATGAGAGTGGGTTATCACAAACTTAACCAGGTGGTGACTCCAGTTGTAGCTGCTGCCCCCACCCAGATGTGGCTTCATTGCTTGAGCAAATGAACACATCTCCTGGTCCCTGGTATGCAACCATTTGTCTGGAAAGTGCTTTTTTCTCCATCCTTGATAATGAAAACCACCAGAAGCAGTTTGCCTTCAGCCGGCAAGGCCAGCAATACACCTTCTCTGTCCTACCTCAGGGTACATCAACTCTCCAGCCCTAGGTTACAATTTAGTCCCAGGGATCCTGGTCATCTTTCTCTTCCATAGGACATAGGCTGGTCCATTACACTGATGACATTATGCTGATTGGACCCAGTGAACCAGAAATAGCAACCACTCCAGACACACTGGTAAAACATTTATATGCTAGAGAGTGAGAAATAAATCCCACAAAAATTCAGTGTCCGTCCACTTCAGTAGAAGTTGTAGTGATGCAATGATCTAGGACATGGTGAGCCGTCCCTTCTAGAGTGAGGGGATACATTGTTGTATCCGGTACCCCTACGACCAAAAAGAGACTCCATACCTAGCTGGGCCCTTTTGGATTCTGCAGGCAACAAAGGTACGTTTCTCTAGTTCATTTACTGAGTGACCTCCAAAGCTGCTAGTTTTGAGTGGAGTTCTGCACAAAGGAGGTCCAGCTGCTGGGCAAGTTGCCCTGCCATTTGGGCCATGTGACCCAGCGGAGCCAGTCATGTTTGAATGTCAGTAGTGGATAGAGGTGCTGTTTGGAGACTTCGTCAGGCCCTATATGTGAATCGCGTTGCAGGCCTTTAAGATTCTGGAGTACGGCTCTGCCATCACCTTTGGATAAAGACTCTCCTTTTGATAAACGGCTTTTGGACCGTTACTGGGTCTTAGTGGAGATTGAATGCTTAACCATGGGCCACCAAGTTACCATTTGACCTAAGCTGCCCATCACGATCTGGGTGTTGTCTGACCCACCAAGCCGTGGAGTAGGGTGTGCACAGCAGGATTTCACCATCAAATGGAAATGGTATAGGTGAGATTTTGCTCCTTGCCTGCCTCACCCCAATCTCAGGCCTGATCAAACCCTTCATTCAGCCTAACTATAACATTCCTACACAGAAGGGCCACCTCATCTCTGAAACCACACGAGGCTCATGGACATGGGAGACACAGCATCCCTCCTCGGGGGCTGTGAGGGGTGGACAGCCGTACAGAAGCCAAGGGTACAATGGGCTGAATTCATACCCAGCAAGTTACCGTTGTTCACAGCCACACATCTGGACACTGGGACTTGAGGGCCCCTTTAATGACAGATTAATACAGTGAAATTGAAATACTCGAGCTTCTGGGAGTTTGCCTTGTTCCACATGGCACTCCCTGCATAGTTGATTTAACTCTGTGGCTGGAAGGCCTTCGGCATGATATATTAATTTATTGGCATTTAGATGTATGGGCTTCAAGACATGCTAAGTGAATATAATTAAAATTAGCCAACCTGACCCTTGCTGTCCTCAAGCCTATAAGACAGTTGAGAGAATTTATATTTCTCTGTAATCTTGGGAATGCTTTGGGATCAACCCAGTTTCAGAGCAACAGTTTTGCTTCCTTCAGTCAGGCGGGAAGGAGGGACGAGCCTATATTAGCCCCATTTTAAAGCCCTTATTCAAGTTCAGAGGCACTTTCCTGGCTTACTCCATAGGTTTGATCATGTAGTAGGCTTTTGAAGATTGCCAGAGAGGCAATGACAAAAAAAAAGAAGAACAATTCATCAAAACACAGCCAGGGTTTCCAGTTGAATTGGCTGATAGAAATTGCATCACAGAACTGCCCCTCCCAGTAACCAACAACATAAGCAAAAACTCGTGAAAGCATAAATTAAAGGCCCTGCTCCCCACAAGAGAAGTCTCTCCAACAGCAACCAAAGGAGGACTGGGAATAACCCAGTGTACTGCATACCGGTCAGGAAGCCGAGACAAAGGAGCTGGGGCGCCCACCACACTGGCCCACCCTGCTCCAGGCTGGGAGCACATCAGCCAGGTTGCGGATCCGAGTATACTCATCTGCACCCTCAAACCCAGAGTGAAGTAAATGGAGGTAGTATGGTTGGGGGTCTTTCCTTTTCTTATGGAGAAGTAGTGGAAGTGTCTGCTGGCATCTGGGGAGATGTGGGCAAACGTGGGGACGGAGTCTCCCTGTGGAAAATGAAGGCACCTGCTGGAGGGAGAGATCTGAAGGCACCTCACAGGGATAAGGAATTCAGTCCCATGTCAGTGCCTCAGCAATGGACATGCACACTGGCCCAGATCTTCTCAGAGAGACTGCCCTCCAGTCCACTTCTCTGTCATGCCCTCCAGCTACAGAAACACAGTAAGACTCAGAATACACAGGGGCTGTGATGGGAAAGTAAGTGGGCCTCAGAGAACAAAGTCAGCAGAGCAGGAAAAAGGTCTAGACATCTTTGCCTGAGCAGAAGCCAAGAGGAAAAGATTCCAATACACAAGCAAAGAGCACACGTGACAATTCCTGATATGCACACGTGTAATGAAAGTAATGAAAGGGACACAGCATGTGAAAACAAAGAACCCAACCCAGAAGAAAACTTACTCAGTGAGTGACAATAAATGCTTGGCCACTGCTTTAAACTAAAGAACAACTTAAAAGGGCCTAAAGCATATAACAAGAGGACTCAGAGACAGGATGAAATAAAAAAAGAGAATGTAGACATATGGAAACAAGTTAATAACAAAACAACATCATTACAAAACTAATAATACATTAGAAACAGCGAGAAACAGAATAAAACCACAAAACATAATTGTTCCTGCAAGAAAAGCTTGAGAAGATATTTAACAATGCACACAGCACTTTATGTGCCAGCACTGTTCTAAGCACTTTACTAATATCAACTCTTAATCCTCTTTATAGTCATATGAGGTAGGGATGCTTATTACCTCCATTTAACAAACAAGGAAAAAAGGCACAGAGAGATTTAGTGTCTTGTCCAAGGTCACACAATGAATAGGTGGCTGTCTGGCTCCAAGAATTAACAATTTCATTATGATGAACAATAATAACAACAAACAAAAATTCATAAAAATAATGAATCACTTCCATCTACATATGGCTTGCTATGGGATGAGCAGTGTTTTAAGAGCTTTACATATATTAAGATTTTTAATTCTGGAAACTTCCCTGTGAAACAGGCCTGTCATTCTGACCTTATAATGAGGCTCAGGGAGGTTAAGTGACTTGATAATGAAAATAGATGAAAAAGAGAAATGTACAGAAGAGATAATCATGAAGAAAACAGACAAAAACAATCAAAACATGCCCCAAAATATGGACCAGATAATTATTCCAAAAAAAAGTCTCTGAAATTCAGGGGGAAAATAAGATTGGGATCAATATATATACACTACTATATATAAAATAGATAACTAATAAGGACCTATTGTATAGCACAGGGAATTCTACTCAATACTCTGTAATGACCTCTATGGGAAAAGAATCTAAAACAGAGTGGATATATGTATATGCATAACTGATTCACTTTGCTGTACACCTGAAACTAACACAACACTGTAAATAAACTATACTTCAATACTTTTTTTAAATCTATATATTAAAAAAGCACATTTTAATCCAGGAGATATAAACAGAGCACAAAATGTTGAAATATCTTATATCCTAGTTAACTATTACAACTAAAGGATGAAAAAAGAATGCTTCAAGCATCCTGACAGACAATAAATAATCTAGAAAGGTGAAAAATATCCATCTGGTATCAAATCTCTCCATAGCAATAGCAATGTCAAGTTAACAGAGCAAGAACTTCTACAAGTCCTGAGATAAAAAATGTAGCATACCCAGCCAAGATATCACTTAAGGGTAAAAGCCAAGACGTCTTTTGAAATCACTTAGGCAATAGGTTAGCATATATAAACATGAAAAAACCTCAGAGATTACCAAATCCAAAAGCTTTTCCTCAAAACCCATCCATTTTACAAAAAAATCTAGACAATTAAGGGAAAAGTTAAAATAAAGAGTTTGGACCCAATGTTCATAGTTGTATTATTTACAGTAGTCAAGATATGGAAGCAACCTAAGTGTCCATCAACAGATGAATGAATAAAGAATACACACACACACACACACACACACACACACACACAAACACACACACAATGGAATACTACTCAGCCATGAAAAAGAGTGAAATCTTGCCATTTGCAACAGCATGGATGGTCTTGAAAGGTATTATACTAAGTAAAATAAGTCAGACAGAGAAAAACAAATAATGTATGATGTCACTTATATGTGGAATCTATAAAATACAGCAAACTAGTGAATATAACATAAGACTCACAGATACAGAGCACAAACTAGTGGTTACCAGTAGGGAGAGGGATGGAGGAGGGACAATACAGGGATGGGGGATTAAGACGTACAAACTACTGTGTATAAAATAAGCTACAAGGATATATAGTACAACACAGGGAATATATGGAGTATAACCTTTAAAAATTGTGAATCACTATAGTGTACATCTACAACTTATATATGTATATCAGCTATAATTAAAAAAGAATAATAATAATAAAGAAAAATAAAGAAAGAATTTGGAAATGGAAAAATGACTTAAAACCTGGTGGTAAGCAATGAATCTGTTTACAACTATAACCAACACTCAACAACTACAGGAATTCTGCTTACAGAATAAGGGAATTGTATGTCCAGACAATATAAAAACAAGTAACAACAGAAAGGTGCAAGAGGGTATAAATGTAAATAACACTGACATTCTCATCTTTCTTAGCATGGAGCCAACCCATACTGTATAAAATGGAGAAACATAGCTGAAAACTATTTCAACCTCTCAGTGGTTCCCATAATCTCTCTCTTTTAAACTTGAAGGGATTTTGCTTATTTTGCTTCCTCTGACAGCCTTCGTTTACTCTTGGGCAACAATAAATAACAATTAAACTAGGTACAATTCGTTGAGCTCTCCTTCTGTACCAGGCACCACGGCCAGTGCTGCAGATGCAGTGAGCCTAGGAGATGGACGACAGGCAGCGGAGGATGGGCTGAGACTGAAGGTGTGACGGCCCTACCCGCAGCTGCAGACCTAGAGAAGCCAATCGCTCTGAGGCCACTGCTGGGCTTCCATACCCTGTGCCCTAGTCACTCCTAACAGAGCCGGGTGTCCAACAGCCCCAAGAAGTGCCGTCTGAGAGCTGGCGTCACAGAATAGGGGCAGTGGGCATGCAGCAGGGGCAGTGCGCCTGGCATCAAGGAAGAGTTGGTCCTCTTGGGTCAACAGGAAGAATGCAATTCATTTTTTTAAATAGTTCCATATAAAAGTATTATTATCCTGTGTGAGGGTGCAGGTATGTAAAACAAGGTAGAAAATGTATTACAAAAATTCTCGATAGCAAGCACTGTTTGTATTTAAAGAAACTCTTCAACATATGACCTAGGGTGACGGCTGGACGTCGTGGTGAGGCTAAGCAGTGCTCACTGAGCTGCTAGGCTGCGACATAGGTGGTGGGGATGAAGCTTACCAAGTTTACCTTGACCTCCAAGGGTCACGGAGACTCCACTGGCATCTGGGATATAGCTCCAAACATGTGGAATGTCTTTTTTGGGGTCAAATTTGGTCACAAATTTGAATGTGCAAAAAAGTATATGTTCTCTAAAACACAGTTACCAAAGGGGTTAGCTGAAGGGGTGGGCAGGGAGATAAATTAGGAATTTGGGATTAACAGATACACACTATTATATACAAAATACGTAACCAACAAGGACCTATTGTAGAGCACAGGGAACTATACTCAATATCTTGTAATTACCCATAATGGAAAAGAATCTGAATAAATATATATATATATATATATACATATACACACACATATAAAACTGAAAAATAATTAAATAAAAATAAGTACATGTTTTCTAAACTTTTCTATAATTGAATATAATTCTGTCTCAAGCCTCCATTCTGTCAATTACAGAAAAAGTAGTCATATGCATTTTACGTGTATGAGTTTTTTCCCCCGGTCCGTTCAATGTTCTTCCTCTGTTGCTTACCAGGGGGGTGTCTGAGCTCTAAAGGGCTGTAAATCCTACCCAGGCCTGAGTGGATGGTGTCTGGTCCCAGGTTGTGGCCCTCGGAGCCTCGGGCAGCTGCTGAGCTGCTGAGCACCCAGCTTGTCTCTGCTCTGCCCCAGCTGAGAAGGTGCTTCCCCTCCCAGGCTCCAGGCCCCCCTCTGCAGCACGGTCCTCTCTCCCTCCAGCCTGTACCCCCTCTCGGGCTCCTCCTGCCTCATTCTGGGAGATGCCAAGGTTTTCCCAGGCCCGCTCAGCCCAGACGCATCTCACAGCCACGTCTATTGTATGTATCAGGCTGAGAAGTGGTGGGAAGGAGGGGACTTGGAGGGATTTGCTGCCTGTCAGACCTGCTCCAATGGCCCAGCCCCTGGGAAGAGGACCAAGGTCTTCCTGACCCTGTGATGCCACGTCCATCTGAAGGGGCTGATACACAGCAACACCCCCTCCCAGGGAGCCCGCAGCCAAGCATCCTTTCCATCAGTCCATTGTCACTTCCTTTCCCCCCCGGGGGGTGAGTGGGTCTAACCCTCTTCAGCTTCAAGGTCTGGGATGGGAGGCGGGTAGTGCTCTTAACGTCACAGCAGTGGGGTTAAAAGAGGGATTCCCAAGAATGAAAGCTACACTTGTTACCATGTCAAAATATCGGCACCCCCTTCCATACAACATCAGTGCCTGCAGACAGCCACAGGCAGAAACGCACAGGCAGAGACGCGCCTCAGTGCTCACAGGGATACGCTTCAGTTTCTGGAAACTCTCCCCGCACCGCTGCCCACACGCTTCTGTACCGCAGGATCCATGAGGTCTCACTGTCCTGGCAGACATGGACCCTCCCACTGTCTGAAAACTCAGCTCCGCGCAGCTCTGGGTTCCCTGACGCAACAGCCTTCGGAAAGAGTCTAGGTGCTGAGTGCCCAGCACTGCTCTAGGCATCCGGGATCCTGTCCCTGCCCCGAGGTCGGCGTGGATTCCGTAAGGAGCCCTGGGCAGCCGGGCAGCAAGCAGCCAGTCCGTGGGAAGCAGAACCTGAGATCCAGCAGCTTCCATTGCAGATGGAGCCAGCTGGACCCTAGAGACCAAAATCGTATCTGAATCAACCAGCCGAGCTCCACATCTAACATGAAGAGACAGCAAGGCCCAGCCACCCTGAGATGTCGGCTGCAAGTGATTGGCCACCCCTCCTGGCATCACGTCTGCACGGAGAATGACTCTTCTATGGAAAATCAAATGAAAACATTTCCTTCACAGCAGTTGCTACACCTGTATGACTCTCTTTCCCCCTCTCTCTGTTGGGTCTCAGTAATGAGGGCCTTCCCCTTGCAGACGAGGGTGGAACTGGTCCTGGGGTAGCGGGGGCTCCTGCCTGTAAGTGAAGTACCCCTTCAGGGGCCTGCAGCCCTGGAGACACACAGGGGAGGTGGTCCTGGAGGCCCCGGCGCGTCCTCCCCAGGGCAGCAGTGCACAGTGGCATTCAGGGACAAAGGACAGACTCGGCGTCAGATATATGGGCTCAGATCTGGCCCAGCTAGGAATCTGCTCTGTCTCCTCAGGGAGCCGAGCTTGGCGAAGGCTCGGCCTCCATCTGACCATGTCCGGCTCACAGGGCCAGCAGGGGTCAGGCAGAGAAGCAGGACAGCACCAGCCAGGAGTCACCGCTGAGGGAACCTGGACCTCCCTAGCCGCCACTCTCCCCCAGCCTTTCTGTTTTGAGGAGGAGGGCATAAAGGGCCCGGCACCTAGAGGCTGGGGACATGCTCACCCTGACCCCGTCGGTGGCCAGCTCTGTCCCCTTCAAGCCCCCCAGGCCTTCCCTAACCCTAACCCTAACCAGGTGAGCCTGGCTCAGCCCCATCCTCGGCATCTTTATTCTAAAGACCCTCCAAGGGTGGGGAATTCACAAAGCATGATTATTTCTGGAACAATTCTTACTCTATGTCGAGATCTCAGATATTTCCAGAAGATGAATTAAACAAATTTCCTTTGAAAACTTCCTCAACAGAGCTTGGGCCATCGGCCCATCACAAGCAGCTGTCTGCCAGGTTACGCGGCATCTCAGGGGGGTCGGGGAGGCTGGTGGTTGAACAGCCTGCATGTCAGGTCTCCTCCCCCACAACAAGAAGAGAGATGTTCTCAGAATAGGATGCTCACTGAATCTCTGCACAGATATTCTGAGTGGTTAGCCCTGTTTTACAGATGGAGGACTGACATCAGAGAGTAAAGAAACTGGCGAGGTCCCTGGGAGAGTAAGTAGAAAATGCAGGACCAGGAGGCAGGTCAGCCTGTCCCCAAAGCCCATGAGCTTTATAGGTGCCACCGTCCTTCACGCAGCCTTTCACCTAAAACACTCTCTCTGAGGGTCCGGTCAGGGATGGAGAAGGTGCCTGACGTGGAGATGGATGTCCCGTGGGCATTTTCTTCTTCTGCCCCAACAGCATCTACCTGTGGTGGGTAGAGAGATTGAGACACGGTTCATTTAAGTGACGAAGGGAGGGTCACGCGGACACCCCTCCCCCATCTCTGGGTCTGAGTGAGGAACAAGAGGGAACAGAACCAGCTTGGCAGCAGTCGCCCTGACACAGCTCAGCACGAAGTGCCCTGCCCATGGCCCAGCTGCTGAGCAACTTTCCAAACCCTCACAGAAGAGGCTGCCTGCCCACTGGCCCCGGTGTGCACTGTGCTCCGTGGGGGCAGGGAGGGGCTCCCACCTTCCCTGTCACAGGCCTCGCCCTACGTCTGCCCCATCAAACAGTGCTCAGCTCTCATAAGCCCCTGCCCACCTGTGCTCACCTCCTGCTCAGACCACTGCGGTCTGCCCCTCACTCCACCCCTGCCCTTGCCAACTGTCCCGCAAAGTCCTCCTGACCATGTCTCGCACAGCCACAGGCCCGGGATGCCCTCACTGCCCCAAACCACACCCTCAGCTGCCGGGAAAAACATCTCATGACACAGTGGCTTCAACAAGACAGAGGATTAGCGCCCCATCCCACAAATGGAGTCCATGGGGTGGGCTGTCCAAAGCTGTGTGGAGAACAGCTGACCTCTACCTTTCTGCTCTGCTCTCCTTAGCACAGTGTCTTGCTCCTCTGGTAGCCAAATGGTCCAAGATGGCTGCAGTAGCTCCAGACACCACATCCGAGTTCCAGGTGGCAGCAAGTAGGAAGAGGGAGAGGCACAAGTTTTTCTCAGAAACCCTACCTAATGACTTCTGTTTAGGTATTATTGGCCACCCCTACATGCTGGGAAGCTGGGAAAGTGGTTTTTTATCTGAGGCTGTTGGATGGTTAACTGCTGGGTACACTTCTTCTCTCCCTTGGTTTTACAGGTACCAGTGTCTCTTGCTCAGGACAGACCCCTCAGGCTGTCCTGTCTCTGCCTCCTCCTTCAATGCTGGTGGTTCACAGACTTACTTCTCTTCTCTCTATTCAGCCTTTCCTGAGACCATCTCATCCACACTTGCCTCCGGCTGTCTTCTCTCTCATGTTGCTCCCGGAGCTTCTGATGATAGCCCTCAGTCCCGTGATCTCTGCCTGCCTCGGACTGCTGGCCCATTAGGGACCTGCAGCTCATGGCCTGTCCTTCCCTGTGTCTTCACCAATTCCTTTGAATCTGGTTTTCTTCATGTGACCTACCCTGGGGGCCATTGTATCTTTGGCAAACAGGGCCCTCTGATTGGATGATTTTCCAGCAGTGCTGTTTTTCTCCTTACCTGTGCAAATCTGTCACTTTCTGCTACTATCCTCTGTTTTGCCCATTATACATCAGGGTCATGGGGGGGCTGGAGAGCTAGCAGTGGTAGAGGGGGAACGGGCACCCCCGAGCCAGTGTGCCCTACACAATCATACTCACCAGCCTGGGGTGGGTCCCCACCTGAGGTCAGTGATGGTGAATTCACCTGGGCCTCTGCCAGCAGTGCTTGACTGCACAGAAGCAGGAGGGGAGAAAGCAGAGGAGAGGCAGGGTTCACCCAGGAACAGGGATTTCCCAGACTTGCTGGAGGAAAGCAGAGGCGAGGGCATGGGATAGGGAAGCAAGCACTGAAAGGAGGCATCCACTGAGAACTCTAAGCCTGCTCAGGAGGCAGAAAGGGGCGGTGCCCTGGGAGGAAGTGGAGAGGGAGGGGGTCTGGGTCACAAAGTGGCTGAGGGGCAGAGAGCTGAGGGAGGAGTTGGGGTGGGGGGTTCTCAACAACAGCCAGGATCCAAAGAGATTCAGGGCATGGGCAGCTGACCTGGACCCCTAGGGATGGTCCCCAGAGCCAAGGGGGTCAAGGAAGCTGAGGCTAGAGTGTATCAGCGTATCAGGCAGCTCATCCAGGTGAAAGCTGAAGATCCCGAGGCAGGTGCGTGGCTCAGGTGTCAACAAACAGCAGTGACGGGGCAACTGGAGATGATGGCAACCGGAGAGCAGTAGGTGGTGGGACAGGACCTCAGAGCTGCGACCACCCACCCCGTCTCCATGGGAGGGGAGGAAATCAACAGCCCACGGCAGGAGGGGAGGGGCGTTTCCACGAGGGGAAACAGGGTGGGCGAGGGTACTGAGGTGCACGTGTGCGTGGTGAGTGCTGGAAGTCACGAAACTTTGGGTGGGGCTGGAACTAGGCAGAATTCGGGTGGAGAAGCCACCCCCCGGGGGCCAGGTGGATGCCACGCGGATGGGGCACAGGGTCTCACGAAGAAGATGAGGCTCAGAGAAGGGCGGGATTGGAGTAGCCAGTCAGTGAGCTGGGCCCAGAGCCCACCTGGCCTCAACAGCACCCCTGAAGGTACAAGGAGAGCCCCGCTGCAGGGCCACTCGACCCCGCTGCATCCCAACCCCGCCCAGTCTCCAGTGAACAAGTAGGAGCGGTGGGCCGCTTTTCATTCCCAAGTCTGGCGACGTGCAGTTTCCCGGACTGTGGACAAAACCGTCAGTAGACAGGTCAGCGCGTCCAGGCCCCTGTCACAGTGGGGTATGCGGGCAAAAGGCCACGCACAGCGCCTTCCCAGCCCCGCCGCGCAGCTTTTCCCAGCCTCCCAGTCCCCTCGCAGGCAGCCGCCCCTCAGCTCTCCCCGCCCTACCCCGCCCAGCATAGGGATTCCCGGGAGGGGCGGGACTGCGGGGAAGCTCAGGACAGTCGTCACCATTACGGGTCACTGTTTCCCGGAACCGGCCCAGGCCCTGACCCCGTGCCGCATCTCCACCCGCCCCGCAGATGAGTTCCGGCTGCGAGGCTGGGAAGGTTCGGCCTTTCGCTGCTTTCGCGCTTTGCAGCCTCGGGCAAATCGCCCGACTTCTCTGGTTCTCGGGCGCCTCCACCATTCCTTACGCCGGGACAGCACTGTTCACTGAAGAGGAAGCGCAGTGGCTCTGAGCCCCGGCGCCACGCGGGGTAGGAGGTGAGGGTCAGGGATGCGGGCTGCGCGAGCCCTCCAGCCCTTATCACCCCGGGTCTGCCTCCCGCACCGCCCGCTCCACAGTCTGCATGGACTGCGGGGGCCGAGCCGCCGAGGCTTCCCCCATTCCCTTCCCTTCCCGGAGGGGTCCACCCCGGCTGGAACAGCCACCGCGGGCGCCTCGGGTCCCCCTGGGCTCGGTGCCGCCCGGCTCCCGCAACGCGCCTGGCCGCGTCCGCTCTGGTGGCCTCACGGCGACTTCGTCCTTCACCCCGAGGCCACCCGGCACTACCCCACCTCTCCTTCCTGGTCTCTTGCTCAGCCCCTTCCTCGCCAGGTAACGCTGCACAAGCCACGCCCTTTCCCCGGACCTCAGTTTCCCCATCTGTGCTGCGAGGGGTGGAAGAACTGGCATGGATTACAGCCCTCCCGGCGGGAGGGCTCCGGGTTTTTCTCCCCGGTGCCACGGAGCCGGGGCTCGGCCCGTGAGATGTGCGTGCTGTGCGCGCCCTCTAGTGCCCACTCCCCTCTGCTGCGCTGCCCAGGCAGCGAAGCCCCCAGCGCCCTTTCGTGATGTATGGCTGATTCACTTTGTCGTACAACAGAAGATAACACAGCATTGTGAAGCAACTATACTGCAATAAAGATGTGTATAAATAAATAAATAGATAGATAGATAGATAGATAGATAGATAGATAGATAGATAGATAGATAGATAGATAGATAATAGATAAATAAATAGATAAATAAATATTAAAAATAAAATTGTTTTCTTGATTTAAAAAGAAAAAAGAAAATCAATAGGGAAGGGAACGGGATAAACAAACCTCAGGATGCATAGATAACAGGTGAGTATAATGAGTGCGTGAGCATGCGAATGAATGGACAGCGAAATGAATGCCTGCACAGAGTGAGCCAAGCCAGTTAATGGACTGTTTGTGGCTATTTTCAAAGATTTCACTTAGAATAAAAAGTCAGACTGCTTATCCTGCCCACAAGGCCTGTGCAGGGCATGGACCCGGCCCATTCTCATCCTGTCTTTTGTGCCTCAAACATGCCAAGAGTTTCCCTTGGCCCTCATTTCTGCACTTGCCTTTTCCTCTTTGGGAAGCTGTCCTGTGGCTGTCACTCCTCCTCCTTGGGTCCTGGTCCTACCCCAGCCCTGGGAGTCCAGCTGCTTCATTCTCTTCCCAGCAGTCCCTACTGGGAAGCTCCCCTCTCAGCCAGGTCACCTCCAGTGTCTGTCTCTTCTGTGACCACCAGGTCACAGCTGATGGGCATGTCCCCAGGGTCTGCTGAGTGCCCAGCCCATGGTAGGTACTCAGGACAAATGAGGGTGAGAGGGCACTTTGCTGCTGACCTGACTTGGCCCAGAAGCTCCCAGGAGTGAGCTCCCTCTCTTGGACCCATCCACCTGCCCTGGAGCTGACACCAGCCCTCTGGCCCCAGGACAAGGAGGAGGGGTGGGCGGAGCCAGGGGCAGGGGATCCCAGCTGGGAGAGTCCAGCCTGGGGTTCCTGGGGAGGGCAGCCTTGCCCCCTCCCATTCTGGGGGTGGGGCAGCAGCTGGGGGAGATGTAGGTTACTAACCGCCAGCCAGTTCCTCCTGCTGGCCTTGCCGCCTCCAGGCTGGGCCTCCCCTGGGACAGAGTGGTTCAAGGGGCTGTGTTAATTAGCTGTGATGATCATTACAGAGCAGAGCTCAGGATGGCTTCGTTCAGCCTCCAGCTTACAAGCTCCTTCCTCCCCAAGTCCCCACAATCTACTTCCCGCTCCCTTGAATCCAGAGACCCTGGCAGATTTCAATGTGGCCCAATTCAAAGGAGCTCCAACAGATAAAAATAGTGTTTGATTCCAGAAGGGTTCCTTGTCTGTGACCCTCACAGCCTCTCGGCTGATCAAAGTGGGGTGATGAGGCCCCGAGCTCATTTTCTCTTCCCCGTCTGTGCAGTCAGATCCGTTTCATCTCTGCTGTCCTGTGAGTATCGCCAGTCACCGTAAGTTTCCGGTTAGTTTGCCTTTTCTGAATTTGTGCACAGGAGGGTGGATGTGAGGAACCTCCACGCCTCATTTAACCAGGAGTGGTGGTGCCTTGGGTGGGCAGCTCCCGGGGCGGGTGAAGCAGGCAGCCTGGCTGGGAGGTGGGAGATCTGGGTCCCCTCTCGGGGTCAGGTACCCAGAGTCTGACCTCACCAATCCCAGGGATGCCCCGAGAGTGGATTCCCATCCAGGAGTCAGTGGCAGCTTGGGACCAGCCGCGCCGCATCTGCAAATGTGCTGCTTCTGCAAACGTGCTGCTGCCCCATTTAGTCTCATTTCTCACTAAGCATCTCGTGTGTGTGTGTGTGTGTGTGTGTGTGTGTGTGTGTACCAGGCCCAAGAAAATCCACTTCCCAGGAAGGTCAACTTCTCTTTTTTAAGGTTGAGGTATCCACAGCTGGGTTGGGACTCAAACCCAGAGCCACCTGACCTCAGAGCCGCTCCAGATACTCGTCTGCATTTCCTCCATCACTGTGCTACCTACAACAGTCCCCCTGACGTGTCACTGGACCTCTCCTTCTTAGCCAATGTTTCTTTATGTGGAGCTGGGAACTCTCTGCTTGTAACATCATTCAGAGAGCCCGTTTCACCCCCGGGACCCCACGACACGTCTACTCCCGTCACACACAGTGACCTTGAAGGAGTGATGGTCACTAATCACCTCCCCTCCCTGCTCTTCTCCAAGCTCAGCATCCCCAGGACCCTCTCTGGCTCCTCAGGGTGAACTTTCCTCCTCCTGTGCGTCCACCTTCTCCCACGACAGATTTTTTTTTGCAAGCAGGTGGTCAGTATGGCCAGCCTCATACTGAGAGCTGTCTCCGTGGTGATGGGGGCCATGAAATTTCTGTTGGATTCTTTGAGCCTCAACTGGACTCCTCGCGTGGACATCTGGGCAGTTTATCCACAGGATTTGTCCCCCACCCCCGGTCTCTCTCCTCTCTGAGATTTCTCCCCGCACTTTCCTGCAGATGTGGTTGCCCCAAGTCTGTCCCTCGTTCTGCAGCCAGTGAGATTCTGGGTTTCTGTCCCTGCTTTCACGTCCCAGTGGTCATGCCACTGCCAAGCTCCAGTTGGCCTCTCTCCTCCCACTGCAGTGTCCACCCGCTTTGGCTGACTCTCACTTGCCTTCAGGCAGTTGTTTCAATACTGTACCCAAAGCTTACAGTTATGTCTTGTGGCAGAGTTCGTGCCTCAGGAGTGCTACCCTCACTGTTAGGTGAACTGCACACACCCTCAGTTTTCAGTTTTCTTCTCATAATCTACCCTGGGTCTTGTCAACTGACGGAAAACACATAACCTAAAAGTCGTGGGTTAAGTTTTATTTGGAGACCTCACTGAGGACCATAGCCTGGGAGACAGCCTCTCAGTAGCTCTGAGGAACTTCTCCAAAGAGGTAAGGGTGGAGCCAGGATATATAGGAGTTTTTGTTGGAAAAAAAAAATGTAGTCGAGCATCGATAGCTAATCACACACACAACACACACACAAAACCCCAGACATCTCAAGTTAATGATTTTCGTGCTTTTCTATGGGAAGATGCGAGTCTGGGCTCATTGAAATGATCCCTTTGATGTGCATCTTAACTATCTAGGGCCAGGGTCCTGTTTTTCTCCTTCCTGAATTCCCCTCAGGGTGCTCCTTTGGGGATGGCTACAGTGGCTGATGGCCTGATCCTTGTAGAACTGGAATGCAGGTAACATTCCCTGTCCACACTCTGACATCTCAACATGTCAGCACATGTGCTACAGCAACCCCCCAGGTAACTGGTTCTAAGGAACAATGACAGGTGACATACCACCCCCCCATATCTAAAATAAGAACCAAGCATTTTCCCTATTTTATTTTAAAATGTAATGAACAGAAACTCCAGCACCTCTACTAACCCAAAGTGCGTCAACCTGGGAGGTCCCCGGTGGCCTCAGTCTGCACAAACCAGTCCCCTCATCCCTGACCTGTATAGGAGCTTTGGGATGCCCCGTCCAACCCCACCACCCAGCACCCTGTGGCAGGCCCTGAGGCTGGGAGGCAGCCAGGACTTCTTTCCCAGCTCCAGCTCATCAACTCCAGTCTCCTTCTGCAGCGGAAACCCTGCAGTGGGGTGAAGACCCTGAGTCCTGCCTCCCAGCCTCTGGGAAGCCCAAGGCTGCATGGCTGCTGTGTTCCTGCCGGCCTTCCCTCCACTCCAGGCAGACCCGTCTTCAGAACCTGCTGGGGCTGTGACCAGGGTGGAGGGGACAGGGGTGCTTCCCCTCTTTTTGACCAACAAAGCTCACTTCTTTTTTTTTAAACATCTTTATTGGAGTATAATTGCTTTACAAGGGTGTATTAGTTTCTGCTGTATAACAAAGTGAATCAGCCATACGTATACATATATCCCCATATCCCCTCCCTCTTCCGTCTCCCTTCCACTCTCCCTATCCCACCCCT